>NC_046221.1:135825185-135860185 GCF_009819885.2 Catharus ustulatus | reverse complement strand
TCAAAATTAGTTCTCGTTATCTTCCCAAAAACTAGTTCTTGTGTATCAGGGCCATGATGACCAAAAGCAGTCTGCACATTTGACCTACCTATAGAGAGGTCCTGATTAATCTTCTCCCAACAAACTAATAATTTATTAATATATGGTTTGGTAAAGATTGTTTAGAATAATGTTTTGAGCAGGTTGAAAATATTTGAGCTGAACTATAAATTTTTAAATACTGCTTTTCTTGATTTCGAGTTATGTATTTGTCCAAATACTACTTTGTGCTATTACAAGCCCAAATTATAAGGCATGTCAATGATAGTTTTCTATACTAACTTCTAAAACATAAAGCAATTGACTATATCCATGTTGTGTAAACGTATTAAAAACTGTTCATGCTTGTTCTGTGCAAAAAAAATTTGTTCAATCTATTTAGATACATTTATCTGCAAATGTTTGTGTTTATGGTTAAAGGGCAAGAATAAACATTTCTTTAGGAGAATGTAAACAAGTAAAATAAATCACAGTTTTTTGCTGAACAGTTCAAAATTTGGCTGTCTCTAGGAGTATGTATGCATTAAAAAGGTCCTTTTTTGTTTGTGATAGTGGATAAGGAACAGAAATATGTTGTTTCTTCCTTCTTTACTCACGTCCTAAGTCAGGTCTTCACATTTCTACCTCACAGGTCTGCTAAGATCTTTTAAGTATGCACCACTAGTCAAAATACTAGATCTGATTCTTTTATTTCTTCCAGGTATTTATTTGTAAATATTTGTGAGCTTCTCCAGCTATTTTCTACCATGCAAGGCAGTTCAGGTAGTTCGGTGTCTTGTATTCTGAGTGAGCTTTTTAAAGAAACAGTGAAATACAAACAGGTGAAAAACACTGCTCATGGCATAGTCAGTCAATCTCTCTGATAACTGAAAGAAAATAAATATTTGGTTCTTTGACAAAATGTTTCTCCATATTCCACAACCAACTGTCTTTCTACCCTAAGATGAATAACTGATAGCAATTCCTAGTTTTTTCTCCGCTGTTAAAGGTTTAATATGTACTGACTATTCTGGCATTTTTTGTGACACGGTGGTTCTGCTCTTCCAGTACAGCAACAGGTGCTGGAGCAGTTGCCATTGTTCCAATGCTAACAAAGTAATTTACCAAGATCCTGGGCTCAAAGCTTCTCAGAACATCTGTTTTTGTTCGGTTCCTTGCACATTACTTTCAGAACTTTTTTGACTTCAGAAGTATTTTCCTGCTCTAAAAATAAGGGTTTTTTTAGTTTTGTTTGTTTGTTTGTTTGTTTTATGTGAGAGTTATTTCAAAAGCAAAGGAAACTACTGAAGTTCTTTGTTTTATCTTTAGTTTCTAAGGGTTATGAAATTTAATCCAATTGAAATTTAATCCACTTGAAAATTCTGAGGTGAAAAGTCATTGTGCAGTAGTGAAGGAACAAGAGAGGTCAAGGCACATCACTTTATGGTACAAAAAATAATTAGGTAAAAATGAGTGGCCTTTCTTAGTATTGATGTTGGCATGTGCTTCTAAGAAAGGAAGATGTTTCCAAAGATGTGTAACTATCTCTACAGCAGGAAGGGACATACAGTTCCATCTGTTCTGGCAGAAAGTATGACTAAATATGACTCCAATAGATGGGCAAAATGTGCTGCCCAGGGCTCAACGAGCATTTTAGGTTCTCTTTGTCTGAGTCCTGGTAATCTCCAGGCCATGACCCAAGTCCCAGTGGCACCATGAAAGAACAGTTAGAAATTCTTCAAGCTACAGCTGGCTAGGAGGAGGACTGTAGCCCTCCAGGTGATTAACTGAAGCTCTGGAATGTGAAATTTTGTTGTAATCTTTATCTTAATGTGCAACTGCAAGTGTAATGGGAAAGCTGAGGGCAGTTCTATTCTCAATCCTGTTCTCCCCAAGGCCCTCAAAGGATGGTGACTGAGGCAGCTTCTGGAATTGCAGATCCCTTAGTTTCAGACAATTTCTGAGTACTAACTGCAATCTGAATGGGAAACAAAGGATTGTCACTTGTTGACAATAGCTGCCCCATAGCAGATCAGGTTAGATAGTGAGAAAGCAGAAGTCAGCCAATACAATGCTTTTTCCTTCTTTATATGTGGCACTCCGACATGGTTTTCTCACAGCATTTACAGTTTTCTTCTACATTTTTGGTAAACTCCCATCCTTCCATGCATATTTAGAACAGCTATAGCCACTTTTGGAGGCTGCCTGCTTTCAGGCAGCTAAGGACAAACCTAGCTGGGAATGATGGCAACAGATGCAACTCAAAGCAGGCTTTCCTCTGATTTTTGATGTTTCTTCTTCATCTCTGTTGACACTGCTTGCAAACTGCCCTCTTAACGTGTGCTGCACTCTTGCAGGCCAATCTGCCCCTGCTGCAGCGGGAGCTGCTGCACTGTGCAAGGCTAGCCAAGCAGAACCCAGCCCAGTACCTCGCCCAGCACGAACAGCTGCTTCTGGATGCCAGCACCACCTCACCTGTTGACTCCTCAGAGCTGCTTCTCGATGTGAACGAAAACGGGAAGAGGCGAACTCCAGACAGGTGAGCACCACCCACCTTTCCTATCCTGCCCAGAGTGTCTGTGAGCCCGAGGTGCTGAGCTCCACCAGCACAGCGTGGGGTGGGGGGTTACTTGGATGGTGGTCCCTGGGTGCCTTCAGTCCAATCTGGCCGTGAATGTTTCTGGAGAGGCACATCCACCACCTCTCCGGGCAACCTATGCCAGTGTTTAACCACCTTCCGTACTAAAAATTTCTTCCTTTTACCTAGTCTGAATCTAGTCTCTTACTAGCTTAAAATCATTATCCCATGCCTTTTTATAACAGGTCCTGCTTATTCATGTCTACATACTTACATGTATATATAGAGAGAGACAGCTACCTTCACATATATATTCCTGAGTATGTAAATATACTGCATGCACACACTGATTCATTCACCTCAGGACACACTGTGGTCATATCCACCCAGAAGTAATGGTCAGCCAGTACTGTATTACTTTGTACACAGTATTTCTGTCATGAAGTCACAGGCAGCAGATTATGCCAGCTCCATATGCAAGTCCTTTGCATCTGACGTTTTGTTGAACGCAACATTTAATGTGAGGAGAGTCGCTCGGCATTTATATTGGGAAGTAAAAGGCAAATCCCAGAGCACACTCAGGGCTTTGACTTCTTCTGCTGTGCCATATTTCCATATCCATACATCGAATATGCATAAGGATATTTCTTTCAAAGAGGAGAAATGTTCACTGAAATCTGTTTTGTTGTTTAGCTGAGAAGAGTCCATGCAGAAATGGGACAAGTGAATGCATGTGTGTGAAGTACAGTAGCTTTAGGGGTATGGAACAGTTTTTATTTTTTCAAATAAAGTTCTTTGGTTAGTGTTACAAGGAAATGACTCTTGTGGTTATTTACTTTTAACTATCTTCCTATGCTAATCTTAGGAATTCAACTGGCATTTACATTTTACCTTTGGGAAACTCAGGTGTTGTATTTTTCTTTGATTTGTTTGCTATGAGTTTTACAGTGTGGAAACTTTTATTATGCTGTTCTGCCAAATACCACTACCTATATGCCTGAGGTATGCAAGTGTTCTAGCTATCCTTTAAATGAAAAAGATTATTTGCAAAGTCAAGAAACCTCATAACTTTGTACAGGTGACATTTTTGTGTTGTAATAGGCTTGAATGGCACAAAAATAAAGATAAAACAAAGTCTGAAAGCTCACAGTAAAACTTAAGACTTCTCATAGCCAGAAGTGAATAGTAAAATTTAAAGTCACATAGCCATTACATAGAAAAAGATATGAAAGTATTTGAAATTAGTTTGCCTGAGATTGTTTCAGAAAAATCACTATGGACTAGTGAGAAAATTAAGGTACAAGCAGAAGAGGTCTTTTTTATATGTAGCTGCCCTCTTTTCACCACTTTTTCCAGACAACTAGACCAAACTGAAGCAGCTATTGGGATTAACCCAAGCATGTTTCTGCACCCCAGAAAGATGATTAATTTTTGGACGTTTTACATGTATTCTCTTACTCTGTGCAATGAAATAACTTTTCCAAAGCTGAAATTTAGCACCTTGGGGCAGTTCTGCATATCCTCAGTCTTTAAAGAATAGTATACTGAAACAGCTGTTAAAAAGGCCTCTTAATATCCTGTGAATAACTTAAATGTCAGCATGCTGTACTCTGATATCAGTAACAGACACAACATTTTTCCTACAAGGAGGGAGAGAACATGAAATTATCCCATAAGCCAGTGAAGTATTGCATGACAAAATACAGAGGAAAAGAGGTATGTGCCTTCCTGAGAGCCCTAACCCACTTTTTTTTTCCCCTGTTAGTAGAGAGCAGTATTACTCATATCTCCCATAAGGCCACAAAGGAAAAATGCAAAAGTCTTTTCCTTTGCTTTCCATCCTTGGAATTTGGAATCATGCTCCCTCTCTTTGAGACCCTGTTTGACAGTGTTGAATTTTGGTTATTTTCTAGTAAGTACAGTCTCACCTGCATTATCTTCAGTCCTGCTTGTCAGGGAGCAGATGGGTGACACAGGTAGAGACCAGGACAAGAACTTTGTAATGGAAAGACCTTGTGTTGGTTTTGTAACAAAAAGGACATAAACAGTTAAAAGGCACCGGCAGATCAGGAGAATATTGGATTTTAAAGTCAGCCTTCATCTTTTAATTAAAACTGAGGCCCAGACCTAGAGAGATTTGGGTGTAGCTTATGAATTTTCTTCTCAGCATTTCCTTTTAGTTAAAATATGTAGGTGCTCTTGAAATTCCTAAGTCTCTTCTTGCAAAGTCAGATGTCTTTGACTTCACAACTGAAGTCTCTCTTAGGCTGTGAACAACTTGAGGAACCTTCAGTTCCTCCACAGGTAGTAATGCACTTTTTGGGGTGAAGGGTAGACAGTTTAACTTCCACTGTTGTGGGTAAGAGCCTGTGTTTGAATTCCTAGGGTCCAGGGAGGCTGTGGTGTGGGTTGTTCCACTGGTCTTCGCACTCCAAGGCGCAGCAGCTTCTGTAGCTGCAGCCTGAAGTTCAGCTCCTTAGTTCTGGGGAAGTGGTGTTTCTGGAAAACCCATCCTTTCTTTTTGACTCTGCAATTGTTTGCTGTAATGAAAAATGCTCACGTGAAAAGAGACCACCCAATGTACTCATTGGAATGGTACCTTAAGCTCAAAAAATAAGTTGATTTTTTTCAGTGTCAGGAAACCCTGTCACTGGTTAGTCACATCTACTTCTCCATTGCCTATGACTATAATAAAAACTATACAGAAAAAAAAAGTGGTAGTGTTGGCTAAGCCAAGTTCAGTGGAGTTGTCTTGTGCACTCAAGAACATTTGTGCAGCAGATTTAGTAAAAAGAACAAGATGCTTTTGGAAAGATTCTTAAATTTACTGAATTGGAGTCTGCATACATTTTAATTTGGATAATGTAAGTAAATCAACCACAAAAAACTGTCCTCAGAGGCAGAACATGCCTAGACTGAGTGAGTATTGAAACCAAATACTTGTCTGGCTTTATACTCATTACACTATTAATTATTTTAATTGTTTACAGAGGAGCACGAGGAAACATCTGGAAATATATATACCTTTTGTTTAGAAATAGAAGTAATTTTCGAATATACTAATAAAAAGTCAGCAGAAGGTATCAGACATACTTTAAGGGAAGGGTTTACTGTGACTCCATGGCTAGTAAATGAAAAAAAAATTGTTAAAAGGCCACATCTTTCCAGGAAAACTAAGTGCAGCCAGAGTAATTTTGATTGAAGATGTGTGTCTTACTGAGGTAAACTGTGTTATCTTTTTCACTTCCCATGGTATATGATATAGATATATAGCTATATAGTTATACACAGGCATCCATTGCATGTAATGTATATGTTATATATATACATACACATTTATATTTTTCATTTGAGCATGGCTAACTGCATACCATTGGTTCCAGTAGAGGCAGAGTACAGTGGAGGATTAGGCAAAGAAAGTGGAACATGCATTACATGTAACTACAGCTACCTCATGATTTTTTGTTAAAGAAAATCCATATTCAGTAATTTTTTTCTGCTTATAATTTCAGAACCTTTTTTTGCATATCCATTTTCCAATTCTGGTTATTTATCTGCATATCCAAGTGTACTGTATGTGAGGTTTTATAGAGCAATCTGACAGCCGAGCTTTGTGTTTTACTGAATGTTTTCTTGGTGCATATGGTCTGACACGGATGAGCAGCCACGGTGAGATTTTGGAGTCTATTAAACTAGCTCATTAAAAAGATCAATCTGTTTCTGTAATAACACTGGGAACCATCAGTCACTGCAAGAGAGGAAAACTGACACCTGAGGAGACAACACATTTTGGTAATTTGTTCATGACATGTCATGAACAAAGTGTTTGCTGTATTTTGTTTACAAGTTTTGGAGTTTACATTCTACTGTAGTAAAGCAAAGGAACTTGGACCACAATGAGTTTTTATTTTAGTGAATGAATGCTTAATTATAAATAACATGATTTAAAATGCATTCACAACCAAAAACTTTGTGCTAATTACTCATCCTTTGGGCTTGTTGTAAGGGGCTGATGGAATGTGAGCATGCCATGTAGTGACTCTACGTTTAGGACAGCTGCCTACAAAGTGGATATAGGATAACAAAAAATACTGTTAAAATAGCATTATTTTGAGTAAGAAGAAAACAAAAGTGGCCATGATCATGTGACTTTGGAAAGTGCTGCTGTGACCGCAGTACACTTGGAGCCCATGACAAGAAATACATCTCGAAGGTACCTGGGCACAGAGATCAACTTTGATAATACTGTTAGGTAAATCTTACTTGAAGAGGCTCCTCAGTATTTCAGTAAGGTGAAGGATGTTCACAGTTCTTACATCTGTGCTCCTTGTATGCCATGTGTAATAAAAAAGAAATTGTAATGTGTGTTAGCAAGGCAGAAAAGTAATCTTTTCTGTAACTCAGTATTATAAACAGCTACTTTATTCTAGCAAAGCATTTTCATTTGTTTGATTTGTCAAACCTTTATTGGTGGAAATTAGCTTAAATCAAAGCATCTTGCACAAGTAGTGGATGAACAGTTTTGTCTCATTCTTGTGAGGTGACTTTAGTGTTCTTTGAAATTTGTGTAATACTCTTGATCAGGTGAAACCTAATTTTCTAGCCAAGGCAGTTTTGCATGGTCAGATTTTCTACCCAGGAAATTATCCATAAATTACAATAATTTAAAACTGAAATCACAACTTACAAATAATATAAATTCTATTAAATGGATAAAGGCTAAAAGGTAGTGTCTATTCTGCTGTCTTTAATCTGAGTAAATCATGGCTTCAAGTAAAATGACCCCTTGTGTGTTTATAGCTGAAGGACTCCATCTTTGTCATATTGCCAATTTTCTAAATAACAGTGATGATTTGTAGGCACATCAAGGAAAATGTGGCCAACACGAGAAAGAAAAAAGTGTCAGTTATGTTTCCTACACGTTCACTGTTATTTCCTCTCTACAGCTTGTGGTTACTTTGCAAACTCAGATGAAAGCAGATTAAAATTTTGATGTTGTTATATTTGGAACTGCTATTCACATGGGTGTGCCAGTTACTGGGAAGCAGAAATGCTTCCTCAGGCACCTGGGAAAATGCTGTTGCCCCAAGGGGGTGAGACTTAAAAGGATGATTAGAACTGAGATCAGAAGCAGACTGATTTCAGTTGAATTCAGAGCATCTGAATTATAGCACTCTTCAGCACCTTGTATTTTATCACTATATTCAGTGTATTCAGATATAGTACATTTGGTAGTGATTCCTGTTCTGATGAAGTTTTCTAAGTTGTTACCTTTTTATATATTTTTATGTGGTCAGAAACATTAAGTGAGTTTATGTACAGTCTCATTCTGATATTCTGGTAAGCCGTTCATTTGATCAGTGCAGAAAACATAACAACAAATTGTAGAATTAAATTTTTAGACCCAGAAAAGACATGACAGTCATTACTCAGCATAATAGCAAAACCATCATTTCAGCAAATGTGTTTTCAGCAGTCACTTTAGTTTCTATGTTAGTCAGAGTTCAGTGGATATGTTGGTGTGTTTTCCAAGGTGAAGCAGTGCATTCCAGTTAAGGTAATTAAGTACAAAGCATTCTTAAAAACCACAGAAATACCTGTACATTAAGGTGCAAATATATACATTTGTGTAAAAATATGTGATTTTAACATCAAACTGTAGTGCAGAAAAGGAAAACTGGATTCCCGCTTTCATGCCTTTACTTTTCCTTCACTGAGTGATCAAAAGTCAATGAGTTATTTAATTGTTTGCTGTTTCTGACTTTTATCTATCTAAGTTAGAGAACATTCTAACTGTAGTACTAAAGGACTTAGGTGAATTATTAGTTTGCCTTGCTTGCATGGTATTTTGACAACTAGACAAACTAGAAGATTGGCACATTGAGTAAATACGTGCAAAGAAAACACACACCAGCAACTAAATACAAACTTGTCTTGAAGAGCTGTCAGAAACATCACCACCCATTGGGAGTTATTGCAAGCAGTTACATCATGCCAGAAGTAATAAAATATATATGATGGACCTCAGATTTTCTTGGTTAGGAGTTTTCACAGCCATGCTGCATTTGTTTTGGAACAAGGTACATGCTCCACTTTAGCAAAGTATGTCTTTTATATCTGCCCAATACTAGAATAGATGTCCTGCTGTTCTGGTGAAAGATTGTTCCCTTTTTGCCAAGTTACAGTTTAGTAAAAAATATATATACACCTGCAGCTTCTCTGGCATTAGTAATTTTGGTGAGGTCTCTGAGAAATTACTTCACTCCTACTGAAAACAGTGCAGCCCATCTTTTAATTTCCTGCTTCTAGTTAAAAGAACTTAGTCTGATTCTCTCTCTCAGAGGATATTGACGATGATTTGGTTTCATGCTTCCTCTCATTGGCAGTAAATGGGAACCTGTTGAGGGGTGACAATTAATACACTGAGTGTTTCCTCACAGACAGTCCCTCCAGGGTGGTTGATTGGCTTCTGGGGGAAGGTTTGCTACAGGGCAGTTTGTTTCAACAACAGACAAACAAGAAAATTAGCTCAAATTTACCTTTCTGTCAAAGTGTCAAAAATTGCATTATTACTAGGAATGATACGTGATACCATTCATTTCTTCCAGAGGATAAAGTTCTTTTACAAAAATGCAGCTCAATAAAGGTTTTTGGGGGGAGGAATGAAACCTCCATTTGTAATATTTATATCTAATAAATTTTCTGATCAAAGCTATTATTTTGTAGGTTTTCTTTATTCACCTGGTAAAAAAACCCCCATATTTTAGTGAAATGAAACTGGAGTTTTTGTTGTTTAGGGTTTATTTGTTTGTTTGTGTTTTGTGGTTTTTAAGAAATTTATTTTAATGGAGAATTAGTTCAGGGTGAGTTCAAGGTTCTCAGGCAGAGGTGTCAAGAAGAGATTTCTTTGGAAATAGCTGATTGTGAATTGAATTAAAGAGTAACTAGAACATTAAAAAACCTGTCCTTCTCCTCAGTAGCTCTTCCAAGTTTCCTGAGCATAAAACCCCTGTCTAAGAGTAATGGAGTGGGAAATCCCGAACATTACTGAGGACTTGAGCCTAACCACATCTTCCTGCAAAATTAATGACAGTCACAGCACCTTTGACTGGAATATCCCAGATGGTGCAAAAATCTCTGAAGGATGCATTTCTCATCATTAGACTCAATTTTTCCCCGAATTTCTCTGTTACACTGATCTTGATGGGAGCTCATGGCATGCTGAGCTTCAGCACACTGACATGCACTGCTAGACTTTCTGGTATCCTCTTGAAAAAAAAGCATTTCTTGAACTGCAGGTTTCTTCTAATCACTATAAACACTACTGAAAATAGGAATTTTTTGGTCTCTAGCTTCATGTATCAGTTGATGGTTTCACCTCTGCATTGCATGTGTATCCACCCCATCAGTGTGATCTCAGCAAAGGCTGCTTGCTCTCCAGGCCCTCGTTAAGTGGCTCCATCAGAAGGTTCACCCTGCTAATATTTCTCAAGATAAAGGGATGCTTAGACAAGGTGAATGAGTCCTTTGTATGTTTCGAATCAGCAGTGTTATGAAATGTTCTGCAACACCACACGTCTGGAGGAAAGTGAAAGAACAAACTTTAGCTCTGAAGCTGCATGTGTAGGTGGGGGTGCATGTTCCTAAGCTCTGTTTACTAAATGAATTAAAGTTCCTTTTCTTTGTTTTTCAGAACCAAAGAAAATGGCTTTGACAGAGAGCCTTTGCACTCAGAGCATCCAAGCAAGCGGCCCTGCACTATTAGCCCAGGCCAGCGGTACAGTCCAAATAATGGCTTATCTTATCAGCCCAATGGTCTGCCTCATCCCACCCCACCTCCACCTCAGCATTATCGTTTGGATGATATGGCCATTGCCCACCACTACAGGGACTCATACAGACACCCCAATCACAGGGACCTCAGGGACAGAAACAGACCTATGGGTAAGGCACGTTGATTTTCTGCATTGTTTTTTTAGGTTTCTGGTTTCCTTTGTGACTCTGTTTTGTGAGCAAGATCTTTTAACCTGTTCAGATATAGCCTTTATGTCTGTTTGTCCATCCAGCTGTTTCTAATGGCCTTATTTCAGATCTGTATTTGTAAAAGTGGATTAAATTGTGTCTCTAAGTAAGATGTTCAGAAGCGAGAGGAACCTGTGTTTTCAAAGGTCCATGAGTGACATGGACACTCAGGTGTATGGCAGGTAAGGATAGGTAGAGCCTTTTATTTATATTTTTTTATTTTTATTTTTTTTAATTTTTATTTGTGATGATGGCAACATCAATATAGCTTGATTTCAGCTTAGAGCAGAAGAAAGTTGTTGTCCTTCAGAGAGGCTGTGTGTGTGTGACATCTCCAGAGCATGGGGATGTCTGCAGAGGACATGAACAGCAGAAGCGCCAGCCACACCCTGAGCAGTTTGGTTTAACGGGATGCCTGGTGCTCTTGGATTTTGCTTCACATCTGCACTTACTCTTCTTCCTTGTTTTAAACAAAGCTTTAGTAAAAGAGGAGTACTTACAAATATTCAGCATCTGTACAGAGGAGGCTAAACAAAGAACAAGTGTTGGTTCCCCTTGAGTGTTGATAATAAATATTGGCTTGTTTGTATCATGTTGTCAGCTGCTCTGATATATGTGCTACATTTTAACCACATGTTGTTTAAACATCTGTGAAGGGACGAACCCTTAATGATGCTTTGTTGACATGGTAGTAATTACTGCATTTAGTGAAATAATACTGAGTTTATACTAATATTTTTTCAACTCTCTGAAGTACAGCTAGTATTATATGCACTGAGTTACCAAATAATTGCCTTGCTGACTTCAAATAGTGCAAATGAAAAATTATATATTGTATTATGTTATATTTTTGTATATAATAATTGTACATAGTCAGAGAGAGCTGTGTCCATTTTGGAAAGGTCATCTTGCAGCATATAGAACTTAGAGAACTGAAGACATTAAATCAAACAAAACACTAGCATCTTGTCTGGGGAAAAATACTAAAGAGCACTTAGAGCAAAGTTTTAAGAAGCTTTTTTTTTTTTTTTGGTGGTGACATTCCTGATGCTAGAACAGGAATATATGATGATTTTGTCTATAGGCTCTTTTTTCTTCAGCTTTTTTTCCTCATAGAGTACTTCCAGCATTGTAAACATAATTTGCTCCTCTTTGACAGGGTTGCATGGCACGCGTCAAGAAGAAATGATTGATCACAGGCTAACAGACAGAGAATGGGCAGAAGAGTGGAAACATCTTGACCATGTAAGAGCTAAATATCCGTTTATGTGTAATTGTCTGAACAGAGGCCTTCTAAGACAGGAATTTAAAATTTTTATTTTAAAACCTATCTGAATTCCAGGACAAGTTTTGAAAGCTTTGCTGATTAAATCAGAGGGCTTGATGTTCCCCATTAGATAGCTCATACCAGGCCTTGCTGATAAGTGTCTCTTGCATTATCTTAATTATTGCAATCTGCCAAAAGAAGAATGGACTTTCTCTATAAATGCTGGATCTGGACCTGGCTTTGTTCCTGAATTTATTAGCTCTTGTAAAATTTGTAGGCGTCAGTTCTGGACCACATCTTGTGTCCTCTGTGGTGCCATGTAATACTAATGGTAGGGCTAGTTGTTTTCTTCTAGGGTAGTTGTTTCCTCCTTGTCTTTGCTCTTTGTCCTGTAAGTCCCTATCTGCATAGTTTGGGATCACCAGTTAAAAAGAAAGTGATTGTCATTCTTAAGACTAGTCTAGAAGTTTTCAACTATAGTTGAGGTTAACAGAGAGGGACTCCTTTGTTATTAAAACCCATATACTCAGTACATTAACGTTTTCTTTATTATTATTTCACTCTGTGAATAAAACGTTCTTCTTTGTTTCTGTGCTCCATCCACTGCTGTGAATAGTTGTTGAACTGTATAATGGACATGGTGGAAAAAACTAGGCGATCTCTCACTGTCCTACGGCGATGTCAAGAAGCAGACCGTGAGGAGCTGAATTACTGGATACGGCGGTACAGTGATGCAGAGGATTTAAAAAAAGGCGGAAACAGCAGCAGTAGTCATTCCAGACAGCAGAGTCCAGTGAATCCAGATCCAGTTTCATTAGGTACAGTATCCTCATTGAAAATTGGGTTCTCTTTAAGCTCAGCTAAGTGATAGATGACATTTGCATTTGTTCTTCTGTTTCTTCTGTTATAGTGATGGCTACTCTCTGCTGACTACTGAATTATCTATAACTCTTATGCCCAAAAAATAGTGTTTCTGGGATGAATGGCTTGAGGTTTTTTGGGTGATGCTTGGTAATTTGCTTTCCATTCAGCAAACTCTGAGAGGGTGGAGTGGAAGGACAGACTGTCATCTAGGGGTGGCAGAGCAGTGAGATGTACGCTGATTCTCTGCTCCTTCTGACTCCTTCTCTTGCCCAGTTGTTAAAAAGAGTCTGTGGGTGCTTCTGCATTGTCTGCAATTTGAAACAGAGGGCTTCCACCTTCTTAAATCAAGTGACATAACTTGGAAGTTGTCTGTGGAAAGAAATGGAGTTATAAAGATATAGGCACTTCTTAGGCATACTTGGTTTCTGTGTAAGAAAGGAACAAGATTTGGCATGCTCGGAGTCATGCATGCATGATCCTCCTAGGTCTGTGTCCATCACTGCAGCTTGTGCAGGTGTGTCTGAGGACTGTTTGTTGTATAGTTCTGTGGATCTGTGCAGGCCTTGACTCAAGCTGCAGAGCTTGAGCTGGGTGGGTTGCAGCCGCCTTACAAGGAGCAGACCAAACAGCTGGGCTCTCACCCCTGCAGACCTTCACAGTCACTCTCACATGGTACCTTGCACAAGTACTCTAAGAGGACTCTGCTCTATAAAAACAAGCTTTTACTTTGGAGAGTTTCTGTAAATTACTAGTATTTTGGCCTTTTTCTACCCCATCTCCTCACTTTTGTGGCAGATATGGTAAAGAAACATCTTGGTGATATCTTTTTATTGTTCTTGCTCTTTTGAAGACCACAGGAGGCCATGCTTGTATGTCTAATATTGTCTTATAAAAAATTAACTCAAAATCATCATAAACTGTTCCCATTAGTAGAATTGCATCTGTGTGTTATTTTGCAACTATATTTTAACTGTGTTTTCCTTTTGACTTTTAAGAATAACTTACTAAGTCAAAAATTTATTTAATTGCAAGAAGAAAAACAGCAAAACAAATCTAATCCCATCTCCATCATTCTCTTGGTAAATTTATCTAGAGTTATTACTGTAATATTTAGTACCTCTTGATAATAAACAAATCTTTTTTGTGGATGTGTGCATCAAATTACCTGAGTCAATAGCTCTATAAATGTGCTCTGATCAGTGGAAGGAAGGGTTATGGAAATGCTTCCATAGTTCACTAATAAGTCTAGTCCCTAGAGAAGCCCTTCTCAGAAAGTATTCAGGTAATGGCTTGTATGCACAGTGCTAAATGTAATGTAAAGAAAGACTCATAAATATGGCATCTGAAACATCTGCAAGCTTCAGGAAGAACTCTTGTGTGTAGATCAGAAGCAGTGGCTCATCTCTCTAGTAAAGCTGTGATGCAAAAAGAGACAGGCCATGGTGTTTGTGTAGTTAGTAGGTAAAAAACTGAAAGGTAACTTCAGTGTTAATATTTCCCTAAGGAAACTGGAACTCATGACATTCATCAGAACTTTACAGATAATACTACAATCCAAGAAAATTAGTCATCACCACAACAACAGGTACATACGATAAAATGAAGATCAAGCATGCAGTTAGATCCCTATATTAGCATTAGTTTGTGTATTTGTCAAGATGAATTCTTGGAAACAACAAAGTCTTCTGACCTAAAAGATAATTATACAGCACAGTTTTTGGCATTGGACACTTCAGTCAGCTCTGCAGTACTGTGGGTACAAATGAACTGGTTGGAGTAAGTCCATTTAATTTTAACATGTCCAATTTGGTTATTTGGTTGAAAAAATACTTCTGAGACTCACAAACATGAAACTTGGATTGCTTCAGTGATGTAGCATCCATGACAGTTGTAAATATTGGTAAGAAGTGCTTTTATGTCTGACATGACAGGGAGAAAATACTTTGGAGTCTATGGAAATCTAATCCTTATATTTCCTCAAATTTCGTAGTAATCTAGTTAACAAAATGAAAACCCCTAACATTCAGAGGTATAACGAAACTAAAGAAGTGTCTGTGAGCCTTGAGATGCTTTAGGGCTTTTTATTTTAGTTTTGAAGTGGGGAAAAAGGGATTGAAAAGTTCCTCCAATATTTTAATTAAAGTACCACAGCATGTAAATACTGGGGGGTTTGCTACAGAGATTCTAAATGTCAGTGGTTTCCCTTTGTACTTTTTTGTTGTTGTTTTATTTTTTTTTTCAACAAGGTAATCCACCCTTTAAATCCATCTTGTCATCTCCACTAGCAAGGGAAAAAAAAAGGGGGGCCATATGTTTGCATTATTTGTGCCTTTGTTTCTTTTTCTTTACAATTCAAATATCATCACTGAAGTGATAACTTTGTGTTACAAACATCGTACCGGTCTTCATAAATAGGTCTTGCTGAAAAAGTCTGATATTTTGGATAGTTGGAGTTGAAAAATAATTGAACAAAATTCTGGTTGTCATTGTGAACCAGTAGACCTTTTTTCCTGCCAAAGTTTTTTGTGCTTCTTTTAATTTGATATCCCCGTAAATTATGTTGAGTCTAGAGGTTTGCAGTATCTGATCAATATTTTTCTGTTGATATTTTTTAATTAAAAAATTAAATTAAATACTTGATTATTCATTTTAATGCAATGTAATCTAATACACACATTAGCCAGCTACAACAGGTTACAAGCTCCTATTATTCTCCAAGAATGTGCTGAAGGTAAGAGGGTCTATTCTTTTCAGCCTGAATAATACATGTTTATGAAAGTCTAAAAATGACTCAGACTTTATATATATTCATTTGATTAACTGTGATGGTCTATGAAGTGAATAATAAATCATCCAAGTCCTCCATTTCTGCTGAAGAATTTCAGTACTACACACTGCAGCAGGACTGCAACTTTCATCCTAATAGTGAATAATTACCCATATCAGACGCTGTATACTGAAATACACACAGTGGGATAAATTAAAGATGAGGGTTCTTCAGCATCGTGGGTTATAAACAAGATCTATAACCATACTGAGTGCAGCTGTGGCTCTAGATAAGTGGAGCAGGCACACTTCAGAAGGTCTGCAGCAGCGTTGATATTTTGTGTCTGTTGAATTTATCTGAATGGAAATCTTACAAAACAGATTTTGAAATCTCCAACTGAAGAGAGCCAATACCTGCAGGATTTGCCTCAGGAAACCAGGATTCTCAGAAGTGTATGAATTTGTCAAAAACACATAGGTTAGCCATTTCTTAGTACATTTTTAAATGTTAACCCTTTCAGACCCCTTTATTTTTCCAAAGCTATTCACTGTCATGTTTTCAGTGTTAGCCAGAGCATTCCTGCCAAGACACGTCTGTTCATGCTGTGATTATAAACCTGTTCCTTTGCCATTTGCAGATAATCAGCATTGCTATGATATGCATGATAGTCTCAACATGAGCAAACTGTAATGCTGTGAATACCACAGTAACATTTATAACTTGTAATTCTAGAATGTAAAGCCTCTGTGATACTGGTCACTGATGACATTAAGTATTGCTCTGAATCCACTCACTGCATGGGAGGTTTGGGCTGGGCTGTGGCTTACTGAACTGCATGCTGTTAGGTAGGGCTCCAACTGCAGAAACATTGCATGTGTGTGTTCTCAGTGCTCAGTTCTGACGTGGCCTCTGCTTGAGGATGGTTCAGTAATACAGCACCTGTGTGGCTTTTCTTTTCTTATTCTTTTACAATGAGAACACAACAACTCTATTTTTAGCACAATTTCAAGAGGTGTTGCAATAGCCACAAAAATGTATTAGAGGGCAAAGAAGGGCAAAGATGTGTTTAAAAATACTGGGGACACTTGCCCCCCAACCAGGTTTGCAAGGTAGTCTCATTCAGTATTACCCACCTTCAGATCTCTGTATTTCATTATGTGGAGCTGGCACACTTTTGAACTTGACACTTACAAGCAAAGTAGTAAATATTTAATATTTGTTGCTCTGAGAAATTTTTTTTGTTTGTTTTCTGTGTCCCACTAATGGTGTTACATTTATTATAGGATAGAATGAAGCAGAACTTGCATATGAAATATGAAAACAACATAAATACATAAAAAGACATATATTTAATTTTTTCAGGGCTGCTTATATCTATTATTTTTGAGCCTTAATATTCAGTATGGCATGTAGGGTATTATTATCACTGCCAGTATTTTCATAAATGCAGTAAATTCTAAAAGATCATCAAAACATCAGCTGTTCATCTCCATTTCATAATACTTTGTTTTATAGACTTGCACGTCACTGTCCAGTGATAAAAAACCTCAATTCTTTTGTTTTGCCAGCTTACCTTCTGTCCTTCTTTCCAAATATGAATTAGGTTTTTTGAGATTATTGAGCATTTATTTTCCTTCTTAGTTTTTCTATTCTGTTTTCTTGGGTTCGAGCCTAATTATCACATGAGAGTTCATATAATTTATTTGGTCCTAGCCTTTAATCTCAGTTTCACTTCACAGATCCATATTTATGGCTGCTCTTACAACTCTCCATGTCCCTGCTCATCACTCTCTTTCAGCACCTTTTCTTTTTTTTACTTTAAGCCACTAAAATTCTTCATTCAAATGTGAGAGCTGAAAACAATGCAAATTTTTGTGTTTTCTTCATGTATATTCTTCTGTCCCACTCCAACAACTTTCTTACTATTTCACAAGTTTATTTCACATTAGAATACAAAATTCCAATAGCATTTTTGATATCAAAAGTCTCTTTTGTTTTTATCTCATTTGAGCATTTACAGACAAGTCCAGATTAGTCTCATACATATGTGCTTTTTATTTTTCTTGTTATCTTTTTCCTTTGGTTTGGTAGGAACTGGACTAATTACCAACATATGCTTTCATGCTTTGCCATGAATTTCAAGTAAATTCAGTGGTGTACGTACTGTTGTTCTGCATAATGATATTGTTGCATTTTCACCATTAACAAACCTTTGTTATTATGTCTGACATGTAAAGCCTTTTCCAATATCCTTTTCTGAATGATGAGCCTTGTCACTTCAGATTGTTCGTAATGTCTGATTTCAATCCATTTCCTTCCAGGCAGCATTTACTTTGACTTCTAGGTGCTGCAGTTAATTATTTAATATTGTATATTGTCCTCATTATGGCTTTTTGCAATTACTTTTATATTTAGTGTTTTAGGGACTTCATTCAGTTGTGTTAATCTTGGTTTGAGTTTGCTAGATGTCCAAGTTAAGATCTTTCGTGTTTCTGTTTTAATGAACAATTTTTATGATTCTTAAGCTGAAAGACTCCTTACCTTAAAAACACTAATATGTAAGATTTATATCCTTTGTTTTCCTGCAGTTTAGCCTTAGAAAGAAGATTGTTTTCATGGGCTCATCACCACTGACTAAACAATAGCCATGTTACTAAAATTTTTCTGGCTTAGAAAATATGTTTTTTATTATCTTCGTAAGTGCTTCTTGTCTTTTTTGTGCACCATTCCAAACTATGGGAAAGTCTCTCATAAGCTCTTGATTTAAGTCTTCTTGCAGAGGATCTCATTCCTCATGTAAATAATTTGTGGTTGGAATAAGAGCTTGATTGATGTTTATGTTTTGGAAATTTTAACAATTAGCTGGAAATCTGGTCATTTATGTCATTGAATTCCATTTTTGGAAAGTCATGTGTACCAAAAAATCAGTTCCACATCTCTCCGTCCTTTTTCTTTTTTTTTCTTTTTTTTGCTTCCCCCAAAACTAACAGCCACAGAGTTAAATCAAGATTATGCTCCCCTTGTACTGGATGGTACCTTAAATAGCAGACAGGGAAACTCAATACAAAGTAAAGACATGAATGCAACAAACCCCTTGTTTTGCCACATGTGGAGCCTGGTTGTGTCTTTTCATGCAGGTATTCCATGAAGAACAAACAAAAGTGGTTTAATTTTTTACCTTTGTTCTTCTTGAGCCATCAAACAGTATTTTCTGCTGTTGCCTCTGTCCCCCTAACTGAACTGGCACTTGTGCCTGTAAGTCTAAAAGCCTTTAAGGGGTGAAAACTGTACACAAGGCTATTCGTCATCTCCAGAATCATGCAAGCCAAGCCATACTGAGAATTTTCCCATTTTTGGTATCAGGTCTGAAATCCTCTATCGAGTTGATTAAACCAATATAAATAACTGTTTTGCAAAATCTACACACATACACACAGAGTCTTATTATTTTATGCTTGAGAGGTGTGAAAGTCTGCCGACAAAAATCTATTTTAAATTGTTGTCCCACACTTCAGTGACAAACAGAAGAGCTGGGTAAATCCACTCAGCTGCCTGTCAGATGGGAAGATGTACTCCCAGTCACTGTCTGCAGATTCTCATGCTGGAAACTACATCTGTGAACCAGTGCACAGGGATTGGGATTCCCTACTCTGTTGAAAAAGCCTGTCATTTCCACCTTTGTTAGCTGCCTGCATTATTTTAATCTTTTAAAAGCATTTATGTGGTCTACTGTATGTAAACAGTACTGTATGGGTACATGTAGTGGTGTAAGAAATTATTTTCAAAACCCGATGTTTCAACCTCTTTCTTAAAAATGCTGCCCTTTGACCTAGTTAGTGAAATAAAAGCTTGTAAGATACAAAAATTAATTCATTTAGTCAAAAATAGTTTCAAAAAATGGTAGGTATACTCTTGCTATATTTCAAGCTCAGACATCAAACAGGTAATTGATTTCTAGCAGCATCTCCAAAAACATTCAAACCTGTCTGTAATGTAACAAATTATTTTATTTAGGCAATTGAATTCTGACACACTGGCAATAGTAATCATGGCAATGAACTTAGCTGTATGTGTTTGGTTGAGGTTTTTTTCATTTTGTTGTCTATTATTTTGAATACTAGTTAATCAATCTTTAAATTGTATTTGAAAGGAGCAATTTCAATTTTCATCTGCTGAGGATCTGTATGCTAAATTTCAGACCAAAGTGAATTTTCTTTTTGTATTGTCTGATCTTAGGCCTTTGAAGTCCCTGTGGAAGGGATCTTGCTGATTTCAGAACTCTTAGGCCCAGGCTAAAGGTTAAACCTTTTTTTTAAAAAAAGAGGAGAAGGGGAAAGACCTGTCAAAATGTGATTGAAATATGTGAGTGAATTACAAGCTTCAGCTCCAGTGAGGTTGTTTGGCAGCATGTATTTAGGGGCTTAACCTAAAGGTTCTGGTTTTCAAACTCTTGCAGCTACAGTTGCCAACATGGGTTCAGATATAGGAAAGCATAGCTCTGAACTTAGAGAAACACCCCTTTGCTTTTCTGTGGACAACTTATTTGATCACTGGAATGACATCTTGACTTTTATCTGCACTCATCAGTACTCTATTTTGCACAGAGCAGAAGTGCCAAACTTGCACTGTTGGCCTCTTTCTTTTTCCTTTTCATAAATACAATGAGAAAGGACAAAGCATGTCACTCCCTCAGTTTGTCTCACAAAGCCTCCTTTAAAAGTGTGGATACTGTCATACAGAGTTGACTCAAAACACTGTAAAATAAAAATAAAATGAGCGTCTTAACTTGGCTTAAGATGAGACATTCAAGTCATAAGCATTGATCTGGTCTGTGTGACATTCATGAGCTACAGCCATGGCATCCGTTTTGTTTTGAGGAGAGAAAAGCTTCACTTGATTTCTTTGTCTGAGCTATAATTAAAGAGAAAAGGTACTTTTCTCTAAGCCTTGTTCTCAAGAAGCCAGCATTGCTTATGATGCTCTTTTTTTTTCCCTCTTCACCCCCTCCTCCTGCAGAATCTCATCGGGAATTCCTTCACAGGCCTGCATCTGGATACGTGCCAGAGGAGATCTGGAAGAAAGCTGGTAAGAACTGTTTAAAAACACCAGCTAGTCGTCTGGCAGCTGTGTGCAGTTGTTAGTGCACTGATGGGAGGAATTGGGAGGCGGGGGAAGGGCTTACTAGTAACAAGAAGAAATTTTGTTTAATAATCTTAAACTGGAACTGATCAGGACATAAATAATTTTATAATAGAAGCATCTGCTGCTATAGTTAGGGGAATATCAGTACTTCCCATAAGGATCCCTATTTTCAGGGATTCTAATGGTTTCAGGCTGAAACTTGATATGTTAAAAGTTTGTCTGTTAGCAATTAAAAAAAAAGAGGTTAGTGTGGGTGGTTTTATTTAAGCTTCAGGGTTCTTACCTAGTTAAGGTAAGAATTCCCAAAGGAGCGGAAAAAAAACAAGTACACCTGTTAAAAAAAAGTCTTCAACTATGCAAAGTAACCATTCTTAATTTAAAAAAGATTTTGTGCCTGTCAGCCCCCAGTGAAGCCTGTGCTCATAAACCTGCAGAGTGTGCAATGAAGTCAGCAAGATCGCATCTCTGCAGCTACTCTGGCTGCTTGCAGGGCATTGACAGCATCTGCCTGTGCCTGGAAAGCACCCTGGGCAGACTTTGTGGTTGTGCAAAGTTTTCTTAACTCTGAAACTCTGCCTGAGCACAGGAGTTTCCTGGCAGGGATCCCACTCTGGTGCTGGAGCTAAACCTCTGCTCTTTTGACACTGACATCAGAGCTTCCTTTTTTGCAGAGGGGCCAGGAGGCAACTCTTGAACTCCACGGAGATAGTTGAGGAGCTATTTATACACCCAAACACGCCCCCCTCCTTTTGAACACCTGTATAACCATGAAGTCTGCAGCAGCTGTCTGAGCAGCAGCTAATGATTAAATGGCAAATATGCAACAGTGTTGATGCTTTCTGATCAAATCTCCTGTAAATGCTTGCTGCTTTGCAGTATATTTTAAACTAGATACATGGCATATATGTAAAAATGTTATGCTGTTATCTTGTTGCATCAGACAAGAAGTTGTGTGTTGTGTGTAATGTGGGTTTATTGTATAAAGTCTACATTTGTCATTATGTTAATGCTTTTAGAACTACTACATTTTCTGTGAAAAATAGTAAAACAGTGCACATGTTCTTGGTTTTGTCCAAGGAAAATGTAGCCTTTGTAACTCAGTGCCCAAGAATATTTCCATATTGCCATATTTATATTTATATTTTAATTGAAAAAAATGCAAAAAAATTATGCAGTCCCAGGAAATCTCACCAAGAGAAGCATTATTCTGTTGAATTAAAAAAACTTAGTCGTCTTGCAAAATCTAGGGTTTGATGTCATTTGGCATCTGGTTATTTATGACTCATGGATTCAATACAATGGCAGAAGAAAGTTTCTTCATAATTAACACAAGTTAGTTGAAGCTTTTGGCTTGAGTTATGAAATTGGATGTGCATTCACACTGTGTGTATTCACAAATGGTAGTGTACAGGACCTGTGACATCATTTTGTGAACATCTATGTCATCAGTTCATTTGAAACAAAGCTTTTCCTTTGGTGCCATTTCCAGTCTCTTATTTTCAGGCTGATGTGGGTTTAAATCAAGTGATCATGCCTGTGAATTGGAGAATAAAAGAAGTGTGACTCTGCAGGATGCATACCTGTATCTGTTACTAAGTCTAAACATCAGAAAGCATACTGCTTTCATAAATCATGGTCCTGCATTTTTTGGAAGGTGGTCTGAAACTAGAGGTATCCACAGTTTCATGATGAAGGCAGTAAAGGTGCAATTTAGCTCTGTGAGAATATGCCTTTGATGCCATTTGAGATGCTCCATAGTTTCCACTTGTGCAGCAGGTCTCAGTCAAGAAGACCATAAATCCCTCACAGGTTATTTCTTTTGGTTCAGTGTGGATCTCTTTGTGTGTCAAATATCTGTAAAGACCAATGTGCAGAGAGCTGAATCAAGTCTGAAATTCTGTTTGGAATGCTAAATCCATTACACTGAAAGAATGTGGCATAAAAACAGTTAATAAGCAAACTGAAAAGCATGTGGAGAAGGGATTCACTTTAAGCTTTTGAAGATTGGCAGACTCCAGTGTAATTCTTGAAAATATACCAAGTTAGGCATGTGCTTTTGTGGTTGCTGGAGCAAGGACATATTATGCAGTACCTCATGAGTTAAAGCCATGTAAGCCCACTTCAGTTTCATACACCAGTAGAAAGCAGTCATCAGTGCCCAATTCACCTCATTGAGTTATGGATATGGGGATGAAGAGTCCAAGAAAAGTTCTTGGTGCTCCTCAGTAGTCAAGAGGGAGGGAGGCAGGTAATGCAGATCAGTCAGATCACAGGTTGGATGACTTGTTCTCTGGGAGTACAGACTTCCCTTTATGAAATACAGAGAGGGTCACAGGCCTGTTGTTGGCTACTGCAATAGCTTCTTCTGTGTCATGTAGAAACTGTCTTCCAGCCATCCCTGTCACTTAGCCAGGCCCAATGTCCATGGCAGTCCAGCTGAAAAGCTCTGGAGTTACACAAGAGGAAGGAAATGACCATCCTCTGTCTTACAAAGAAAATAAGGGTCCTGCATATTGTACAGAGTAGTCCTGAGACAGATGATGCATTTTGGGATATGATTCTGAGATAACTCTTTGTCACCAACTTCCAATGGCCACCCTTGCCAGGGTCAGCTTGAGAGTGAGACAATCCAAAATGTTGTGGTGGCACAGGACTGCACATCTGCCCACCACCTTTCTTTCCTCATCATGTGGACAAATGTGATGTGAGGGAGGTGTCCAGGAGCTGGCTGGTGAATCATCATTTTGGGTGAAAAATAACTACCTCTCTTAAATCTGCTCCAAGGACTTCAGACCATGCTGGGTAGTGCCTATTCCACACAAGCTGTTTGCTTCCTGGAGCTTCTCTTGTGGCTTAATGCTGCTCAAAGGGAAGGAAGATTTCAGTTGCACTCCTAAAATGACAGTGAATTTGTGCCAGGAATGCTTAGCATTGCTGGGAAGGCAGAGGGTGCAGATACATGCATCTTAGATACTTGATTTTAAAAGCTTTCAGACTTCTGCTTTCTGATATTGGAATCTAATCACTCTTCCTTTCTCTGGGAGCACAGGGTGCTGGTATCATTCTTGGTCTTCATAGCTCAGCATTGTCAAGGCAAATAAAAATCTCCTTTGCCATCACCCATATCACAAACATATCTTAAACTATGAAGCTTGCATTCTATTTCTATAAAATATCAGTAGTATTGGGTTTGAGAAGTTGTGAAGAAGATCAATGATACATAATTTTGTCTGGTTATTTAGGTGTTCATGAGTTTGTAATGTATTGAAATAATGATGGTGCATTGTGACTCAACATATTTTAACTTATTTATTTTCACACCTAGGATAGCACAAATTCTTTCATCAAAGTTAATGGAAATATTAAAATCCAATCCATAGTTTAACCCAGCCAAAAAATATTAGTCAGGCATAATGGCCTCGTAATAACTTTCAGGCATCTTCATGCTCTTAGAAGCATTGCAAACAACTTATGCAATATAGAAGATATAATTTTCAATTTCTATATTTGGACTGAAAAGAAGTAGATTATCTGGGATGAAAAACTACAATTAGAAGTCCATGTAAAAATGTTGGAACATTTTTCTTCTGTTTAATATAAGAAACTGGCATTTCTAACCACTGCAAACACGTAGCTGTAAAACTAAATTTATATAATGTAACAAAGGTGCATCATGTCATACAAAGATAATTTCTATTAGTAGCAAATATCAGTAAGAATAGAGATTTTCTTAAAGAAATCCACTTAGTCAGTAACTGCAGTTCATAGACATGCAACGTCTGTATTTAAGTTGCCTCATTTTTCTGAAAATGGTAATAAAATTACATCTGTATGTTTGCCTGTGTATAGTTCTTTTCTCGTGATCAGTGAATGGTTACAGTTGGTAATAAATATTCAAGCACCTTGCAAATGTCCTACCAATTCCCTTTGCTGATCTGTGTGTGCCTGTGGGACTAGAATAGGAATGCATAATTTAAATATAAATTGCCTGATTTGCATATACAATTAGAGTAGCTGTGGCTTTGATCGTAAGCAAAAATTATTGTCCTGTATTGCCACTTAGATAGAATTTTAATTCACCTTGAATATTCAAAGTAAATTAAGCTTTGGCTGTATGGTGGAAGGGTATGATTTTTTCCTCTCCTGAGGCTTTCCCCTAAACAACATTTATGGTAGGGTAATATAAGGGCATATTTTCAGCCTCATAAAAATAAGGCATAAGTTTTATCTCTAAATCCCTCTCCACCCCCTTGCAAACTTCAGTTGAAACATCTCTTGCAGATATGCACACATGTAACATGCACACATACTCCTCAAGAGAGCTCTTCTTTGATTTTAATTCAGTTTTAGTCACTACAAGGCTTAAAGTTAAGTCTTTATTGTAATTTGCTTAATAACTGAAAATGGAGATTTCCTGTAGACATTATTTTTTAAATAACACATGCAGAGCTATTAGATGTAACACAGGAGAGTGACTGAGTATCTCTACATCAGAGTTGTGTCTTCATGTTCATGCACATGGGCTAAATACACAGACTAAAACTCAAACACATAACACTGTTCTAATATTTGGATTTTAATCTACAGTAAAACATTTTTAATAGAAATCTGTGGCTTTAATTAAACAGAACATTTAATTAAGGTGGGTTTTAAGTGCATGAAACAATTAAGTGCAAACACTTGAATGAAACATGTCATAATTAGTTTTAATAGAGTGTTAATTGGTACTAGGTTTGCCAAGTTAATAATTACCGCTTATTAAATTTTCAATTAATCATTGTCATTTTGCTTTGAATAAAGATGAAAATTAGATAAACTAATTCAGGGGGAGGATGGTTTCCTTGTTAATTAGAGCAGTTAATTAAAAAAAAAAAAAGAAATTACTTGTTTTAGTTGTCAATTAAAAGACTGTTCATTAGTAAAATCTTTGCACTCTTCCTTCATCAAAAGCCAAATAACTAATTTGAGACAATCCATGTTTTCTGGAATAGAAGATACGACACTAGTATATGCCAAAGAAGGGACTCATACTACCATAGTTGTTTTACAAGAAGCATAAAAGTTTGAGTTCAATGAAGCGGGGTGCCCCTGCTCAGTGTTAATTGTGCTCCAAAGTCTTGCTGGGCAGGGTGTGCTCAAGAGCTCAGAAGAGCTAGGAAGCCAAGTCTTCAAGTATAAGCATGGACTTGAAGGACTGATCAATAGGTCAAATGACTGCTCATAAACAAATTTTAATTCTTTATCATAAAACAGTATGTCCAAGCAAAGATATTAGACCAGTGATTTAAAATTTTTAAATAAACTCTTGGGGTTTTTTTTAACTTCATGTGTTTATTTATTGACATATGGGGGAAAAATTGTTAAAGTCAATAAATCATATCTTAATTTCCCTGAGCTTAAAAATACATTTTTAAAAAGTGTGTAATATAAGAATTAAATAAGAATTATTCTCAAGCATATCCATATATCTGCTGTGCTGCAAAAATAATTTTTCAGTGTTCAAAAACATTGCAAATTAAATGGATCAGAGATCTGAAATGATCGTACCTAAAGAAATACTGACAGAGAATCAAAATAGCAAGAATCATTACTAGTGGTGGAGACTTCTTTGGTGGAGAAGAAAAGGAGCACTCAAGAGTGCTTCTTGAGGATTTTGAGGAACCAGGTTCCTCTGTGTCCTACTCTGAAGGAAGACTGTCATTGTAAGTGAGAGTGATCTCAGCGTAATAGCAGCAGCCGTGATGCATTTCCTGCGCGAGTCGCGCAGAGCCGTGCCCAGATGTGCGTGCTGATGCGGATTTCTCCCTGCTTTGCAGAGGAAGCTGTCAATGAAGTGAAGCGGCAGGCGATGGCCGAGCTGCAGAAGGCGGTGTCGGAGGCCGAGCGGAAGGCTCACGACATGATCACTTCCGAGAGGGCCAAGATGGAGCGCACTGTTGCCGAAGCCAAGCGCCAGGCGGCAGAGGATGCCCTGGCTGTCATCAATCAGCAGGAGGATTCAAGTGAGGTAAGGGCCTTGCTGGGCCAGCATCACCTGTGCCTGCAAACCACAGGTGTGGCTGAGCTGGATTTAATCTGTGTGACACAGGGTATCACAGTGCCTACTATTAACTCCTCGCACAGCTGTTTTGGGATGTGTACTTTAGGCACACACCGAGTTCCAAATTCTCTTGGCTGTGTTGTAATCTGAGCCCAAAATAGCTAGTGAACTTGAGCTCTGCTCTCACCTTTTAACTGCTGCTCAGGTTTGCATATTATGTTCTAATCTGACTTTTCAGTAGCTTCATTTTAAAGCTCTTCAAACTACCATACTGAATAGATAAAAAGATGCACAGTGGAAAACATTTGACACTGAAATCTAATTTAAGCAAAGAAATTATTCATGAAAGAGATTGTAGAGCAAGGTGGCTAAAAACTTGTCTGGGGAAAGTGTTGGATGTAGAAGCAATTAGCAAAAGATGATGGTTCCTGTAGGAAAGAATGTGAATGTAAATTTGCAAGTGTTTCCTTATTTTGAATGTATTGCTTTGGCTGCAGGGAATATTCCAGACTTGAGTAGTGGGCAAAGAGCATTTGGTAGGAGAAAAAATAGACTTGAGAGATCAAAGAGTAAAAGAAGAATAAATATGTTAAGCCTTGATGTACTTTCAGACCTGAGAGTGGAAACCTTGAATTGTTATGATACAGGACATCTGACACCATGACTACATGGAAGCTGGGAGTGAAATAGCAGTGTGTGTTTGACCAGTGCTGCATCAGTCTAGATGGCAATTAAATTTTGTGCTTGTTTAAAAAATAATAAAAAAGTCCTAAGTTAAAACTGCCCTTAAAAACAGACATGACAAGGAAATTTTGTCAGCTAGATGTTATTTGTGTATAATACCCATTTCTCAAGACCACTGAAATGAAAGAGCACTACCTTAATGAAGTATTTATTGTTTGTATACTGACATCTTGACTGTAGTAAACTCACTTTTAAAAATAACTTCTAAACAGCAGGGAGTTGGGGAAAAGAGTACATGACAGTCCCTGTTACATGGAGACATACATTTGTGTATGATCATGTCTAAACACTTTGCATGGGCTGGATGGGCAGTGTTGTGGAAGAGTCACTTAAGCTGAGAAATGCAGATGAGCTACCTGCAGCATGCTGAGAACACTGGCAGAAATCACCAGCACATAAGTCAGTGGCATGCTGCAGTTTGCATCTGTAATTTGAGGGAGCATAAGTTTTTAATTCATACCAGGCTGCTCTGGAGATGAAAGACCATTGTGGGATCACTGAATGCCCAGAGTTTCTCCTTAATGTGTAGCAGATGAATAACAAAGAGACAAAAGGAATTGATTTTCAGCATCTGAAAGTTTCTCAGGAAGAAAGGAACTAGGGGAAGTATATGTACCCTTTAAATACTAAGTGTTCCATTGTAGATTAAATGAGACATAAATTCAATTTATTGGCCTTTTGTATCTAAGATACTCAAGGACATTTTCCTGCACTGTTCATAGAAAGGGCATTTTTCTGACATAGCATCATTAAAGAGCTGTCATTTTGTGTGTGTGTATATATACAAGAGACTCCTATTGTTAAAACCAAAATTCCAAAAGTAAATACCTTTGGAGGAAACAACAAATTAAATCTATTTAGTGAACAGGACAGAGGAAGTACTTACATGCCAGTATATATGGCCATTTTTCCACCAGTAAATGTGTATCCAAGAGAATGTGTAGAGAGTTTGTGTGCTGTGATTAACTTCTGAGCAGTTAAAGCTCTGGAAAAAGCCATGTAACAACATCTTTACTACTTCTGCAGCAGAACTGATTATAAAGTTTTTCACTTCTTGAGAACAGGACTTTGGGCAAACAAATCTTTGAATTGAATTCTAATGAATTGTGGCTGATAAGGTTATAGATGTTCTCAGGGCTGTGTGTCCTCAGGGAGGTTACAAGCCTCCTGGACCTAGAAATGAGGTCTAGTGTCCTGATCCTGCAACTTTCACCCCTGAAGTCATCAGGGTGGCTGTTTTGAGGCACAAGTTTTAGTAAGCCATCAGAGAGAAATCAAGTTTGACAGTTTGTGTTTACAGGTGATTGATTAACTGTGAAGGGAGATGATGGCAGTACTTGTTTGAGTTAGATGCATCTATTTATAAGTAGTTTCTCTTCAGCTTCTAATTATGACAGACTCCAAACACTTAGGACAATGCTTCTCACAGTTACCTGTTAACTCAGGCTGGTTTGGTTTCCTTTTTGGCTGACTTCTCTAAGAATGGACTGGACATTTCCTTCATGTTTGGGACAGGAGACCAGTTTGCTAGTGTTTGAAAAGGGTTTCTTCAGAGATGAGACTCTGTTTTTCAGGTTTGAGGCACAAAGTTCCAATTTGTTTTGGTTGTAAGTCTACATAAATTTCTCTCTGTTTAGAGCTTTCAGGCGAACACTTACAGCAACACAGATTCCTGTGCACTTAAGGCATTGGAATAAAATTTCTAGAGCTAGAATATTTCCAGTGTCAAACCTGAGACTGTTATAGTGCAGCCCCTGAAATCTTGCAGGTCCAGGGGGAATGCTGAGCATCTCTCCTCACTCCGTATCCTTGATGGGACATTGCGCCAAGGCGTGCAAGAAAGCTCACCACAGGCTCCTGTATAACCTCCATGCAGATTCTGACAGCATTTCTCTCATGGGTGTCATTATTTCTTTTGGCTGTTGAAATTATGAATGGAGATGAGAATTTGATGCCAGATTTGTAATGTATCAGATACAATTTTCAACTGATATGGCCACTCCCTGTCTAGTTGGCAAGGTTTCTCCCTTCATTTGTTCTTCAGTAAAATGCAGCCTGGACATAGCTGAGGCTTCTTAAAGCTGTTCTGATGTGGGGATTTTGTGGTATGATTTTTATTGCAGTCTGCTCCAGTTCTCAAAGTGATAACTAGTACCAAGACTCAGGATTTTTGTGGTTATTATAATGCAGCCTCCTAATCCAAGACCTTTCAGAGATCTCACAAAGTAAAGCAGATCAGATATTTGACATTTTTTGTTGGTATTGTTGATTTCTGTGTTGAGTTGGATTTTTCTAGTTTTGTTTGATTTTTTTGGTATTATGTTTTGCTTTGTCTTTAACCCAGAAAAGGTAGGATCCCTGAGTGCAAGACTGTCTTCAGGAAAAGAAGTGAATCTAAGCTTATTAATATGACCAGATCAAAATTCCAAAATTAAGGGAGCACAAGACAGTAAGAAGACTAATAGGGGAGGTGTAATATTCAGAAGCATCTTGACCTTTAAGAAGTGGTCTGCAAGATTTTGAGAATGACCACGTAATGTAGCATAGGTAGAATCTCTGACTTGATCCTTTGTTGAACTACTGTTCTTTACTTATCTTAGAGTTGTTCAGCATAGTTTAACTAGCACTCCCACTGCTTCAGTGTCTTCCATTTACTTTCTAAGGGTTTTCATTGTTTCTTCACATAAGACATTGCAACTGACCAGCTAATGTTCATGCTTTTCTGTTATTGAAATTGGTTAAGGACCAGCTAACCTAGAAGACTGCTGCTGGAATGCAAAAGGACCAGGAGAAGGCCTGTCTGCATGGCTGTTCTGAGCCACAAAGTATTTCTTTACCAGTTTCTTACAGTTGCTTAACAAAAGATGACCATTCATCAGTAGCTGGCTTGGCTAAGTAGGGAAATGTGTGAGCAGCCTACTCTGTAATGACTGCTGTGCTTGCTTTGGCTGCAATGTGCTGCTTTGCAAATCAATTTTAATAGTGAGGGTGAACAGTTTAGCAAAGAGACTGACTGCCCAGATTATATGGAGGAGTGGGATCATCAAAACATCTGTCTTTCTGGTTTGGTATAAAATGCCACTGAAAAATCTGACACTCAGTGTTCTCCCTCAGTTTTGAGTAGGCTGGGGGCTGGGGACAGGGAAGGAACATGAATGTTTCAGTTCTCTCTACTTAAAGCAGATGCTGACATCTGCTCAGATAAAACAAGAGTGTAACTGGTCCAACATTGCTTTTAGGAGATGTGTAATGTTAGGGCTTGTTTATATTGCAGCAGTTCATGTTGTATGTGAATATCACACCTGACATTTTGAAGACAGCTGGGTTCAATCTCTGCTGACCGATCCATTGAGACCAGGACCGTGCCAGCAAACCTGACTCTGAGCATCAGATGGTGTGATTCAGGCAAGCCTAGTTTTCAGGCTGGTATTAAGTTTAATACCTATGTCAGCTAATGTTTAATTTTTTTGGCAGAGCATCTCTTGGAAAGTAGCACATCATCCCCTGCAGTGGTGGGTAGTAAGTACAGAGGCACCAGAGCCATGTGTTCTGCACAGGATCAGTCCAGATGTGATGTGAGCATTGGCACTGCCCCAGACTGCTAAGCTAAGCCTGGCTCACCAGCTTGCAGGGATCTTCTGTGGGCTGCTCTGCACTTCTGTTTGCAGGATTTAGCTACTCTCACTGACTTGTATGAAAGCTCATGTATTTCACTCAATAAACTGTGGCTTGGGCAAGCCTGGAGTGTTCAGTGATAGGTGTAACTTTACTACAAACATCTGAAAGTTTGAATGTCATTTTGACACAGTGTGGGAATTTCCAAAGTACCAATATGTATTTCCCTTTCTAATGAGTCTTGGATAAAATTCTCATAAACAACTTCGCTGGATTTTTACACTGCTATTCAGCAGCTCATGCAGTTCTCATTTATGCCCTTGTGGTTTCAGTGATTTCTAGATGTTCCTTTTCTTGTGGTTAGCAGTGGTAGAGTTTTGAATGTCATGGGTATTGCAGAACTGGGAAAAATCTGGGTTCTTTGTACCAGCCATGCTTCCTTTCATGGTAAACTGGGGAAATCCGGAAAGATGACAAGGGTTTGATTTTTTTTTTTTTTTTTTTTTAATTTAAGAAAGCTCTATACCAAGTCTCAGTTGGAGTGTCAGAGGAAAGCAAACGCTCAATTCTGGTTGCATATTTCAGAGATGAAAGCAACAGGATGGGCAAAATTACTGACAAGTATATGTTTTGGTACTGGAGACCACAGAAATGGAGACCTTTTGTTTTTAAGAATTTTCATGAAGGCAAAGAGGAGTGTTTGAAGATGGAAGCTTAAGTGCATGAGAACTGAGAGTTTGACCTAAGATAAGGCTCTGACCTGAGACTGATGTTCCTTGTCAGTTGAAAGAGGAGGATGAAATATGATCGGTGGCATAAATTTGGAGTGAGATTCCCATCTGGTGTAATTTAACTCAATTTCATTGAATTAATCGATTTTCAAGGTAGTGAAGTTAAATTGAATTAAATAGTCTGAGAATCTAGCTTTTTGTATAACCTCACTGTTTCACAGGCAAATTCACACACAGTTAAACTGCAATCCAGTCCTTCTCATAGTTTTAGCTATGTCTGGAACTCTGCAGAAATGACCTGGAAGTGCAGTGTAGTAGGTCACCACCTAAAGACAGAATATATGATGTTTGGGTGCTACTGCCCATTTTAGGCTATCATCTCATATTTAAGAGTCTGAGTTCATTCAGTCTCTACTCACAGCTTGTTTGTCTGACTTCTGATTAATGTGGCTGCCTTTCTTCAGGTTCTTTCAAAGTCTTGTTATACTCGATTTTCTGTATTTGAAATGCATCATCTCAACCTTGAGAGGACTCCCAGCTGGATCTTGCCAGTGATAGGAGATAGTCTTAAATCAAGCGTAAGGCAGTCCGTATCTGTGGTCATATGCCCTTGTATGAAGATTGCCATCTTGTCACCAACGTGACACCGCGGCCATCTGATGTCCAAGATGCTGTGTACACACCTCAGCGAGGGTGCTCTGTTTTGCTGGTACCTGCTAGAGCGTTCCAGGAAGAAAGATACCCTGAGTATGTTCAATCCCATGGTGAGATCAAGCTTTGTCTATGATAGCTGGATCTGCTGGAAATACATGAGCAGCAGGGGCATAGGAAGCACAGCCCAGGCTATTGGCTGGCATCTCGAGCTAAGAAAAACTAGCTTTTCTTTGGTAGAATTTGGGGCTGTCAGCCAGCTCTGTGAACAGAACGCATTTGTTTCCAAAGCTTGTGGTGCCCGAGCCTGATCTTTGCTGCTCTTTTTCACTACTTGCACATGGGAAGGACCAATGAATGGTCACAATGGTGAGGGCTGTGTGGGACAGGGAGTTCTGCACGTCAAATCCAGCTGCTGTCTCAGTACAAGCTCCCTATGATGTGTGTGCTTGTTTATGTTAATTTGCACTGTAGTAATTTTTAAATGCAATTAGTTGCTGCGTAAATGTGAGCTGTAAAATTTATTTTGAAATTCTTGTATTTTATGTGGTTTTATTCCCACAATTACACTAAAGCTGTAATGACCTGTTAAATTAGAAATAATATGTCCAATGAACAAAATCACATACCAAACAATGTAGGACACATTAAGTAGTCATGTAAGGAGCTGGCTTAGTACTTCACCACTTCATTAAAATCTTGCACTTATGTATCACTTTTCATGTTCTGTACAGTCTGATAGTTACCTAATGTCTATTTTAATAAGAATGTTGAACCAATACTGTTAGAATTAAACTACTGTTTCCTGACATCAATAAAGATCATGTGGTAAGATGGTGAAATACTCTGTGGTGACTCTGGTCACATCTGGAGTCAGATCTGTATGTGCTCTTCAAAAAGGGAAGCAAAGTGAAGATTTTTTGGAAGCTGGCCTATATTAGCTAAACAGATACTTGAATAAGTTTGACACTCCCATAGTAATTCCCATGCAATTAAAGCATGAACTTCAATGCTGCGAACAGATCTGCACAGGGCAGGAATTCCTGCACCTGGGCATTTGCTGGCTGGCTTCAGCATATTTGTACAAGTGCATTTGTTTCAGATGAGGGAATAAAGGGAAATATGGGCCAATCCTAAGGCTGGCAATTTAGTTGGAAGCAAGTAGCTAGGTCAGCAGGCATTGCAGTATGTGGAAACCGTGCAAGTACAACTGGGGCAGAATTACACCATGTTTATTGATCACAATACAAGCAAGTGTGAGGCTGTCAAAATGAAACTTTTATTACTATGAAACAGATAAAGAAATACTGTAATATAGAAATAGAATATACACTAAAGAATATAAAATAAATAAAATATAGATACAGATAAAGCAAAAAGTACAATATATATTAATATAATACATAATAAAATATAATAAATACATACTATAATGAGGAAATATTAGTATAGCAAAAGAAGGAGAATCCAGGTACATCTCATTGAGTTATCCTTCTGGTTAGAAGGATGAAATACTAATACAAAATGCTAATGCAAAAAAGGTAATTTTGGTGTATGCATAAATACGTCTACATGTGTACATGTACAGTGGTCTAAATTACAGTTATTTTTCATTGTGGAGATAAAAGGTTGTTTACAGAAAAGGTGTTTCCAAATAGTATAGATACTCATTTCCAAAGGTGGATTTACCTCTCCAGCACTGGACAGAGTGTGAGCAAATAAACCTGAAACAATGACTACTGAATCAAAACCAGGTGATGCCTGGTTTAGACAAGGAGTCTGAATTCCTGACATTTAACTACCAGAAACATCTGTTTCTGTGTGTTGGTAATTCCACCTTTTTTTAAAAGTGTTTTTAAAGATGGGAGCAATTTTATGAATTAAAAAAAAAAACAACTCCCCAACACATGTATCTGTAATTACCTGGTTTAGACTGTATGTTTAATCAGTATGAATTGAGAATGCCATGTACCTTTGATTTCAGTCTCAAAGAACAATTGGGCACAGGACAGTCACTCATTTGCCAGTATATGCTTACGCAAAAAAAACCAAGCAACCAACCCTCCAGAACAATAAAAACCAGCAAAAAGAGGGAATATGGAACTAACACAGGAATATTTTCTAAAGCCACTTGATACTGATTAAAAGTCTAATTTCCTTAAAATACTGTTTTGGATTTAGGTCTTTGTTTTATTCTGAAACTGGGAATTTTTTTTTAAAGTAGTTGAGGAATATCACTTAAGGATTGGCTGTGTTCCAACATCCAGCTGGCAGAGCTATAGAGTGTGTTAAAATGAATAGCACACATATTCTGCAGTGGCTTCCCCATCCTGCCAAAGATTGTCTCTAGCTTAACTGTTCACTGCCAGAAGTGCCACTGAGTCAAATGGTATTACTCAGATGATTAAAAATTAGGTTTTCCTAGGTCAGCAAGTTTTACCTGTGTGTTAAGTAATTTTTTCCCTTTCTTGTCTTGCATTAGTCCCTCTCTACTTCTGGAGAAGCACTTTTTTGTGTGTGCATGTTTCATTATTTGTTTTAATAAATTTGTAAGAGGAGTT